>NC_058409.1:24154180-24158384 GCF_002201575.2 Neomonachus schauinslandi | reverse complement strand
AAAAAAAAAAAAAAAAAAAAAAGAAGGAGGGTGCAAACTTTAGGAAGTAATGGATATACCAATGGCACTGACTACAGTGATGGTGTCAATGGTGGTGTATACTTACCTCCAAAGCCATCAAGTTGTATATATTAAGTATGTACCGCTTTTTATATGTTTAAAAAAATTTAATGTTTGTATGATAAAAAATGTTAAGTAAAATAAGAGAAACAATGACTGAATATTGCTTTTTGGAACCCAACTTATGGAGGGCTATCACATGCAAGACCTACAGGAAAAATGACAGAAATTACAAAAAAATAGTGGAAGACATTAAAATCAAAACAAAAACTTTGGATTATTGATCCAGAAAAATGTAGGAAATGGCCTCCAATCACAAAATCCCCAATCATTTACAGAACTTAATACATAAACTAAAATATTCATGTCAAAGGATGCAAGTGGGGAAAGCCAGTGAGTACTCTCTTGCTGTACCAAGGAATAAACATGAAAGCATCAGTTATCATAATACATATTTTAAGTTACTAATGGAACACAACAGGTTGAACTTATACAGTAATGCTTTATGTAACAAACAATGTAATCTTAAAAATAAGAAAAGATTACCACCCATTTTTAAATTTTTAAAAAGATTTTATTAATTTATTTGAGAGAGAGAGAGCATGAGCAGGGGGAGGGGCAGAGGAAGAGGGAGAAGCAGACTCCCTGCTGAGCAGGGAGCACAATGAGGGACTCTATCCCAGGACCCTGGGATCATGACCTGAGCCAAAGGCAGATGCTTAACCCACTGAGCCACCCAGGTGCCCCTAGAGCCCATTTTTAAAGTCAGTTTATTTAAGCATTATTTACATACAGTAAATGTCTCCCTTTTCCAGGGTACAGTTTCATGACTTTTGACAAATGTAAACAGTTGTGTAACCACCAAGGCCATTTTTTTTCTACCACCACACATTTGCATTGCTTGGATACTTGGACATCAATAGGAAGAAAAAAGCAAATCTGTATCTTATTTAACTTACCACTGGATAAGTTTCAGGTGGATGAAGATCTATTTCTGGCAGCAATAAAAGTAGAGCCCAAGGATGTAATTACCCCCACTTTTATTTTTTTTTTAATTTTTTTATTAAAGATTTTATTTATTTGAGAGAGAGAGAGCACATGAGAGGGGGGAGGGTCAGAGGGAGAAGCAGACTCCCTGCTGAGCAGGGAGCCCGATGCGGGACTCGATCCAGGGACTCCAGGATCATGACCTGAGCCGAAGGCAGTCGCTTAACCAACTGAGCCACCCAGGCGCCCCTTACCCCCACTTTTAAAGGAGAATTTTATGACCCAAAGTAACATAAGAAATTAACAATGATTGAGACAACCAGACTTTATATGTCTCCTGCTGTGATTTTTTTTCTAGTATAGCTGACACACAATGTTCCATTAGTTTCAGGTGTATAACATAGTGATTCAACAAATTTATACTATATGCTATGCTTACCGCAAGTGTAGCCACCATCTGTCACCATACAACTTATTACAATACCATTGACTATATTCTTCTACTGTCACCTTACCAGGAAGTACCCAATATTATTTCCTATGTGTTTGGTTTTTAAAAATTAACTTGAATCTAATCACACTTTTACACTTAGCCTCCAGTTCACAGGAATTGGGATTAGGTTAATAACACCCAAGAGGGGCGCCTGGGTGGCTCAGTCGTTAAGCGTCTGCCTTGGGCTCAGGTCGTGATCCCAGGGTTCTGGGATCGAGCCCCTCATCGGGCTCCCTGCTCGGCGGGAAGTCTGCTTCTCCCTCTCCCACTCCCCCTGCTTGTGTTCCCTCTCTAGCTGTGTCCCTTTCTGTCAAATAAATAAAATCTTAAAAATAAAAATAAAAATAACACCACAAGAATGGAAAAGGTAAATCTGGAAGGTGGAATGTGTTATAAGACACTGGCCCAGGCTCTCAGATCAATGTCATTAAAACAAGGACTGCTGTAGATTCTAAAAGACTTTTAAAAAAGATTTATTTATTCATTTTAGAGAGAGAGTGAGAGAGCAGGGGGAGAACAGGGGGAGAGGGAGATAGAGTATTAAGCAGACTGTGCTGAGCACAGAGCCCAACTTTAAATAAGATAAAATAAAATAAAATAAAATAAAAGACTTTATTTAAAAAAAAGATGCAACATATGATCCTGGTTTGGATCTTTGTTTGCATATAGAGATGTGAAGGGAATTTGGGGGATACATAGGGAAATTTGAGTGTAGTCCAAAAATTACATGCTAAAAAACTGTTATTGTTAATTTCATTATATTTGATGTGACAGTATCTTACTATGTAAGAAAATGATTCCTTTTTGAGATACATATGAAATGTTAATGATGGAACATCATGCTTTTCTGTAATTTACTTTAAAATACTTCAGGAAAAAACAGCAAATTGAAGAAAAAAATTGACATGACAAAGTAGCCAGATTCCATGACAAAAAAAATTCAACTTTGTAACAGTTTTATAGGAAACTATAAGACTAAGAGAACAACCCGAGGAAGGGGGTAGAAATGAACTGCAATAAAAATGATTAATCCCTAAAATAAAAAGAACTGAAAAAGCAAACTAGTCAAGTTCCTATTTCTCAGTAAGCTATTACTGGAAAATGTTTTATTTTGCTTATATCATAATTAATGAAATGAAAAATAAATCTACTATGAGATACTATTTTATACTTACTAGTGAATCTCTTTTTCTGTATAGTACTTTCTGACACAAATTCTTTTTCTGGTATTGATATTGATACATTAGCTTTCTTTTGATTACTGTTTGTCCAGTATATCTTTCTATCCCTTGATTTTCAACCTTTTAGCGTCATTTTACGTGAAGTATATCTCCTGAAAACAGCAGAGAGACGATTTTTGGTAGAATTTTACAGTATCTGCCTTTCAATAGATGAGTTTACTCTGTTTTTATTACTTGTGATTCATGATAAATTTGGATGTATTTCTCATATCTCTTTCTGTGCTTTTTCTTTGCTTCTTTCTCTCCTTTCCTGGGTTTCTGGATTGATTGAGCTTTTTTTTGGCCCTTGTTTTATTCTACTGGTTTGGAAGTTGTTCATTCTATTCCTGTTCTTTTAGTGGTTCCTCTTATATTTTTCACATGCCTATTTTGAAATCTAAAGTTAATATCTTTTTTTTAATCGAGCGATAGTAAAATTTATTGAGGGATAGTACAAAGTTCCCGAAGAGGGAGGGTACCTGACAGGGTTGCCCTAAATTTAATATCATCAGGAAATTTCTAAACAGCACAAGAAAAATAAAATGCATCAACTCTGATCACTGTATCTCCCACATTATAATTGTTTACTATTTGTGTTCCTCATTGTCTTGAAATCCCCTAAATAAGTTATTTTTTAACCAGCATTATTTATTTAGGCTTACCAACATATTTATCAATCTAGTTGATTACCTCGGCTTCTTGCATCACACCTTTCATGGGGGTTCATCTTGCTCATTACATCAGCAAAATGATTAAACCCCAGTGCTAAAGAACTTTCAAGGAAAAAAATCTATCCCTCAGTGCTGATAGCAGGATTAAACAAAGCTATGTTTGTGAAAGTGCTTTGTAAGTTGTAAAACACTAAAAATGCAAGGGATTTATTTTTTGTCCATTTAATATTTTCAGAGGGGTGATCTGGTAAAATGTAACAAGAGCTGTAAAAACGATCACACAAGTTCCTTGGCATAAGGAAATATTTTTAAAAATTATACAAAGAACTTTCTGGTAGCATTGTTTATAGTTGTGGAAGACTAGAAACAATCCAAATGGTGAAGTGAGCTGTAGATACCAATTTCATCTAATAGCAGGTAACCTTTAAAATAATAAGTAGATACATGAAAGAGAGGTATTTATAAGCAAAAAAGATAAACACAAGTGGCACATATTCATTGGTTACAACTCTGTGAAGCTATCTATGTGTTAGTAAGGATCGGAAGAAGTCATCAAAAAACTGACAGTTGCTATGCCGAGGGAGGAAGTTCTGTGTTTTTCTTTCTGTAATGTTATTTATTCAATAAAAAGAATTATTTTAAAGATATGCTTGGGGATTGAAAGCATCAAGGTTAGAATAGGGTCAAAAAAAAAGAAAAAGAAAGAAAAGAAAGAAAGAAAGAAAGAAAGAAAGAAAGAAAGAAAGAAAGAAAGAAAGAAAGAAAGAAAGAAA
>NC_058409.1:24140692-24154170 GCF_002201575.2 Neomonachus schauinslandi | reverse complement strand
AAAGAAAGAAAGAAAGAAAGAAAGAAAGAAAGAAAGAAAGAAAGAAAAGAAAGAAAGAGATGCTATCATTTTACATTTAGTCACCACAAAAAAAATTGCGGCGTTATGCCCAGTTGATTGATTAGAATCAGTTCATAGAAAAGTCATTTGACCTTAAATGACTACACAGTTAGTAAAAACCACAGCTATCAGTATTTTTAAAAATATGTTGCCAATTTGGAAGCCGCTAATAGAGATAAAGGTTTTTGGGCAAAAGTTTGGATGTTACCCACAAATACAACTTTTCAATACTATTCGAAATCCTTTTACATAATTACTAGTAATTCATAAAAATTCCAAGTACTGATTGCTCATTTTCTATTCTCCTAAAATAATGTGGGTTTTTAAAAATGCCATAGTAGTCCACATTGACTTAGTCTCTACAGCTGAGCCTTAAAGTTTTGCTTTATCTTTTTTTCTAGGAGTCTGCTTTTTCTATTACTTCAGGCTCCCAGCCTGAGGGAATAGACTCCTTGAGTTTCCACAGTATTCGCATTAATTTGTTCAACTAACACAGCCACGTACCTGCTTATTCATTCAGTTTTTTTTTTTCAACAAACATTGAATGCCTACAATAATAGGCTAGTCCTTGAGGACAAAAAGGTTAATTAAATAAAATCTTTCTACTCAAGTAGCTCACAGTCCAGTGAAAAGGTCCTGAATGCATGACATTTACAGGATGCAACGTCTTTTTAATAATGAAAGTAAAAGCAATCATTAGCTTTTCTCAACTTGCAGTGTTTTCTTTTAAAGATTTTATTTATTTATTTGAGAGAGGGAGTGAGAGAGAGCACGAGCAGGGATGGGGAGCCAGAGAGAGAGGGAGAGGGAGAAGCAGACTCCCCACTGAGTGCGGAGCCTGATGTGGGACTCGATCCGAGGACCCTGAGATCATGACCTGAGCCGAACCGACTGAGTCACCCAGAGCCCTTGGGTGACTTTTATTTTAAAATAGTTGTAGAGTTGCAGAAGTTGCAACAATGTTATAGAGAGTTCATGTGTACCCTGCACCCAGTTTCCTATAGTACATTTGACACAACGGAGGAACCAACATTGGCACAAGTATTATTAGACTCCACTGTTTTTTTTGGAATTTCCTTAGTTTTATCTATTGTCCTTTTTCTGTTCCTGGATTTCACCCACGATACCATATTACATTTGGTCACCATGCCTGGACTCCTCTGGGCTGTGATAGTTTCTCAGACACTGCTTCTTTTTGATGACCTTGACAGTTTTAAGGAGTGTTGGCTGGGCATTTTCTCCCTCAATTTGGATATGTATGATGTTTTTCTCATGGTTAGATGGAGGTTACCGGGTTTGGGGAGGAAGACCACAGAGATAAAATGCCATTCTCATTACATCATGTTAAGAGTAGTTGCTATTAACTTAACTTATCACTGTTGATGTTGACCTCGGTCTCCTGGTTGAGGTTTGCCAGGTTTCTCCATTGCAAAGTTCCTCTTCTTATAATCTCCTTCCCATACTGTATTCTTTATTTTTTTAAAGATTGTATTTATTGGGGCGCCTGGGTGGCTCAAATGGTTAAGCATCTGCCTTCGGCTCGGGTCATGATCCCAAGGTCCTGGGATGGAGCCCCGCATTGGGCACCCTGCTCCGCAGGAAGCCTGCTTCTCCCTCTCCCACTCCCCCCTGCTTGTGTTCCCTCTCTCGCTGTGTCTCTCTCTGTCAAATAAATAAATAAAAATCTTTAAAAAAAAAAAAGAAATAAAGATTGTATTTATTTATTTGAGAGAGAGAGACAGAGACAGAGCATGAGCGGGGGAGCGGCAGGCAGAGGGAGAGGGAGAAGCAGATCCCCGCTGAGCAGGGAGCTGGACACGGGGCTCGATCCCAGGACCCCTGGATCATGACCTGAGCCGAAGGCAGACACTTAACCGACTGAGCCACCCAGCTGCCCCCCACACTGTATTCTTTAAAATGAAGTCACTGTGTATCCCACACTTCAGGGGGATGATGCTCCACTTCTGTGTGGGTGCAGTATCAACAAAAATTACTTGGAGTTCTCCTTCTGCACAGGAGATTAAAATAATAAACTTTTGTATGGAGTTTTACATTAATAAAGGTCTTTAAAATTTTTTTAATATATATATTTTTAAGATTTTATTTATTTATCAGAGAGAGAGAGACAGAGGCAGGCAGAGGGAGAAGCAGGCTCCTTGCTGAGCAAGGAGCCCAATGTGGGACTCAATCCCAGGACACTGGGATCATGACCTGAGCCGAAGGCAGACGCTTAACTGACTGAGCCACTCAGGCGTCCCAATAAAGGTCTTTTAAATACATTATTTTATAGTCTTTGCTATGAGAGAGTTTGAAGTCAGGTTTGGGAGATCAGTCTCACAGAGGAAAAGTTAATGAATTATGACAACATTTTTAAGAAATATAATTGTGCACACCCATGTTCATAGTAGCATTATTCACAATAGCCAAAAGATGGAAGCAACCCAACTGTCCACTGACAGGTGAATGAATAAGCAAAATGTGGTATATGCATATGATGGAATATTGCTCTGCCTTAAAAAGGAAAGGAAGTTTTGTCAAATGCTACAATGTGGATGAATCCTGAAGATATCTTAAGTAAAATAAGTCAGTCACAAAAAGACAAATGCCATACGATTCCACTTATGTGAGTTACTGAGAATAGTCACATTCATAGAGACACAAAGTAGAAGCATGATTGCCAGGGGCTGGAGAGAGGGGAAATAGCTGTTGTTTAATGGACGTAGAGTTTCAGTTTTGCAAGATGGACTGTACAACATTGTGAGTGTACTTAATACCACCGAACTGCACACTTAAAAATGGTTGAGATGTTAAATTTTATGTTATGTGTATTTTACCATAATAAAATATTTTTAGGAGAAATATTATTTTGAATAGAAGGGGCTTTTTAATAACTAGCCCTCCCACTTGACCTACAGTTACACTGCAAATCAGAGGCTGCACAATGGTACCCTGTATCGTTGTGTTTTTTTTTTTTTAATATGAATTGCCAGCATTTAAAAATCAGGAGGTTATACATAATAATCAGGCTTTTGAATTCTTTAAAAATTGGGATGATCTAGCAACAGAAGTCCAAGGGTGTCACATGGCAACAATCAGCTGAATCTGAGGAGCATCTTCCACCTTTAGACAGGTCATTCAATGCTGCAGTTTACTTAGTCCCACCATCTCTGTTGTGTCACACCTTGTACATTCCATTGATTTGCACAGCCAGCTAGCAACTTGGGTGGGGTGAAGCCTGCTTCCAGCTACAGGGAGAGCCAATCAGTATAACCCATACCCCTCGCCACAGTTCAAGGGTGAACATGAGGTCCTTTGTCATAAGGAAGCTGAATTCTAGGACATCTGATTGAGCTATCAGAAAAGCACAAATTTCTTTCTCCTGCTATTCAGGAACAGGATACATACAGATCCAGGAGATTTGACGTCATCTTGGGACCACAGTGGGAGAGCTGCCTGACAATGGAGCCAAGGAAGAATCACCAAGGCAAGCAAGATATAAAGGAGCCTCTACCCTGGACCATTTGGTTGTATGATCTAATAATTCCCTGTTTGGCTTCAACCAGTTGGGGTTAGGGTTTTGGTCACTGGCAACAGAAAGGATCCTAACATAGTTGCCAGTGAACTTGACCCTGCTAAGTTTTGATGGTCTCTGCTCTAATCACCATCTTCCCATAAGTATTTTTAAATTCCTTTTAAGACAGATCAGTCTAGTAACAACAGTGATAGAATTTTGTCAACCTGAAAAAGACTTTCCCAATATTTATACATTCTGGTATAAAATTTAGTGGTGTGCATTATACTTCTCCTTTTTACACATATCTTTTAAGAGGAAATTCAATCTTCTGGTTTTAAGAAATGCAAATGTGAGGCAATGATGTATCAACCCAAAGATTTTCCTTGTAATAGAAAATGTTTTTAAAGGGGGGGATGTAGGGATTTTTATAATTATTAAAAGATAAAGGTAAAATTATTTTTTAAGATACAAGGCATTGGAAACATTTCGTATTACGAAATGCCATTATTAGGTATTCTCTATCTGATTGTTAGAAATTATTCATTTCCTCAAAGATAGAGAATAAATTGGTTGGGGATGCAATCTTGTACTATGCACTTTCTTTGCCCAAGGCAAACACTGAGCATTTGACAGCTAAGAGAATGCTTCTGCATTTGAGTTTGCTAGCTCTTGGGGCTGCCTACGTTTCTGTCACTGCTGTAGAAAGTACCATGAATAGACTGGTTGCAGAAACTTTGACACTGCTCTCCGCTCATCGAACTCTGCTGATAGGCGATGGGGTAATTTTCTTCTTGATGCCTATTTAAAAAGCATGGGTAATCATTGGCAGTGGTTGATTTTTAAAGATCTGTTATTAATAATGAAATTATGAGTGTTAGTAATATATAATGGGTAACCATGCTACTAGGAAGCATTATATTAAAAGTTATGAATCTTACAATATGTTAAAAATGAATGTATTTCCTTTCCTTTTCAGAACCTGATGATTCCTACTCCTGAACATAAAAATGTAAGTTAAATTATGATTTGACAAAACAATTGCATGAATCAGTTTCGTATTTTAAGGTACAAAGCATTAGTTAACATTGGAATGATTTAATTTCATCTATTTTGTTTTTATGTATGTGGATGTGAGTGTATGTGCTTATGAATATTAGGAATGGTGTTAGGAATGACTCTACAATATTAAGTAGAATCCATTAAGCAAGTGGATCAGGCCCTTTTTTGATGTTGTCAATTCTCCATCTCAAAGAGCCTCATATCAAGCGTTCTTTCCAGGAAAATTCCATACTGGGTGAGAGGTGCCTCCTAGTCTCCATTCACCTCTATCTTTGGCTTTTCTCACTTTAAAGTCTTTCTGAAAGTACTAGCAACTTAGGGTTATATATTTAGAATTATGGTCAGTAGACATTAAAATATACAGTGAAGTCCTATGTTAATAGTCATTTCTTAAATGATTTTAACTCTAATAGAATTGTATACCTTTGAAGTATGTCATGGTCATATTAAAATGTTAAAGATGAGATATCATTAGTCTAAATAGAATAAAATTACCAGCCAGAACTGTCAGAGGAAACTCTGATGTGAGGTAAATCAGTAATATAGTTGCATTATACTTCTTAAACACTTTTTCATTAAGCATTTAATTTATATCATTTGTCAAACTCCTCAGTAATTATATAAATGTCATTTACTTATAGAAATTATAGCTCAGGGCGCCTGGGTGACTCAGTAGGTTAAGCGTCTGCCTCCGGTTCGGGACATGATCTCAGGGTCCTGGGATCAAGCCCCACATCCGGCTCCCTGCTCCGGGGGGAGTCTGCTTGGCCCTTTCCCTCAACCCCCACCCCGCTTGTGCTCTCTCTCTCTCTCAAATAAATAAATAAAATCTTACAAAAAAAAAAAAAAAAAAGGAAGAAATTATAGGTCAGTATGAGGTGGTTTCCCACCTGGAAAAGAAACAAGCGAAATACTCTTGGGAGAAAGGAACTTGTATAAACTCCACAAAACAAAGTCTAAATTTTTGGACCAAATTTTGATAGCTTGTTTTTTTTTATTATTTTTTTAAGATTTTATTTATTTATTTGAGAGAGAGAGACACAGCGAGAGAGAGGGAACACAAGCAGGGGGAGTGGGAGAGGGAGAAGCAGGCTTCCCGCGGAGCAGGGAGCCCGAAGCGGGGCTCGATCTCAGGACCCTGGGATCATGACCTGAGCCAAAGGCAGACGCTTAATGACTGAGCCACCCAGGCGCCCCGATAGCTTGTTTTGATTATTTATATTTTTAAAAATTTTCCTCACTTAGCACCAGTTGTGCATCGAAGAAGTCTTTCAGGGTATAGACATACTGAAGAACCGAACTGCACAAGGGGAGGCTGTGGATAAACTATTCCAAAACTTGTCTTTCATAAAACAACACATAGACCTCCAAAAAGTAAGTTAAAGACATTTGGTGGAAACTTAAGTATATTTGTCTGGCTGTGCCTGTTTTGACAAGAACTGACAGTTTTCCTACAATACCTCTTGTCTGTTCTTTTCACAGAAAAGGTGTGGAGGAGAAAGATGGAGAGTAGAAAAGT
This sequence comes from Neomonachus schauinslandi, assembly GCF_002201575.2. Classification (NCBI taxonomy): domain Eukaryota; kingdom Metazoa; phylum Chordata; class Mammalia; order Carnivora; family Phocidae; genus Neomonachus; species Neomonachus schauinslandi. Next base: position 24,148,018 of record NC_058409.1, on the reverse strand, counting down.
TCCTAGACCACCTGCAAGTGTTTCTTGGTGTCATAAACACCGAGTGGACAACAGAAAGTTGAGACAAAACTGACTTACTGTAGTGAAAGATTTTGGAGGAGAAGAAGAATGTTTTCTTTTGCAGTAAGAATGAGGGCCAACCAGCAGGGGGCCTTAATGATCCGTAGACTTAAACTTCAGAGGCAAAGTAGATATTTCAGGCATCCTACTACTTTACCACCTCACACAAGCAGAAGGCATAAAAATAAAGTGTTTGAGACATATTTCAGATACCCGATCTTTGAAGTATTTTCCTCCAGTTTGCTCCAGGCAAAATAAATATGTACTTTAACCTTATTTAACACAACATTCTGTAAAATGTCTGTTAACTTAATATTTATTTATGAAATGAAGAAGAATTTGATAAATTAATATTTATATCAGATTGGGCTATGTTCCAATAAAACAAAAATAAACAACTCTGATTCAGTTTGTGGCTGGCCTCTGTCCTACTTTTTTTTTTTTTTTAGACTTATTTATTTATTTGAGAGAGAGCGTGAGCTGGAGAGGGGCAGGGGGAGAGAATATCCATGCAGACTCCGTCTGAGCACGGAGCCGGACACAGGGCTTGATCTCACCACCCATGGGATCAGGACCTGAGCCAAAACCAAGAGTCCGACACTTAACCGACTGAGCCACCCAGGCACCTGTGTCCTACTCTTGAAGTGAGCACCGTCTGTGTGAAAACACGCTGAGTTTGGAGGGAGAGTCTGCATCCGTGCTGGTTGAGCATTCCCGTCTCCCTGATGACGGAGGTCGTGGGGTTGCTAGGCGAACCACAGGCAGAAGTGATCCAGCAGGTCTTAGCGGGGATGTGGGCTGCAGGAGCATGGGCGGGGGCTGAGCATGGTTTCCTCGCCGCAGTGTAGCGGAAGAAGGGAGGGTGCAGGTTAAATGGTAGGTGATAAATGAATGGATGAATGAATGAATGAATGAACCTTCCAGGACTGGCCGGAGAATTAAAATGACTTTCAAGGATTTTCCTTGGAGGAGGATAGTGTAAAAATCTGTAACTAGGTCTCTTCTTGGCCAGTGAGAAGAATTTGGCAGACCAATCCCACTGCCAGTTCAGGGAGGGAGGCAGAAACCCTCTTGGTGGAGCCCAGAGCACTGTGGCCGGGGAGAGTTCTTCCTCCTCTCCCAACAAAAGGGTCCGAAAAGCTCGTTGGCAGTTATATTCAGAAGACTGGGTTCTAGAGGGTCCTATCATCCTGTATCCCCAGGGGTAGAACTGCAGCCATCCAGTCTGCCTGCTTATGACGATTGGTACCATAACTGAAGGTTCTTCTGCTTGAGGAAATTTCTCAAAGATCCAGAAAGTATGTTCTTGAAAATATATTTTAAAACTGAGATAGAACTGGAGGAGAGATCCAATAAGAATATTCAACTATGCCATTGACTACTTCATCTACTGATCACAGGGTCTACACTGCGTGCTGGGATACAGTTACAGGTGTAGGCTGAGGCTCCGTATCGATGGGCGCCATTACCCCAGGCATTATCTGCATGGCTTGTACGGATCACACTCGGCTGTTTGTGTGCAGCAACCACTCTTATTGTGTCTGGGCACAGGGGAGGGGGCAGGGCAGTCGGACATAGAGTCTCAGGTTGGAGAATGCGAATCCTTCTGTGTAAGAAGACGAGTTTTCCTTCCAGCACAAACCTAAGCATAGTGGTTAATGCTCTGCCATGGCCCAGACCCCCAACTGTGTGTCCACCCAGCCCTGAGAGCTGGAGCCGAGCCAATGAAGAGGAAGATGGGTCAGCACAGCACCGTGCTGACTGTTCTAGAACTGACAGGAAACCGGAAACTCGATTTGTGAAGAGACTGAATGTCAACTTAATTCAATTCAGCAAATACTTATTGAGCTCCCATCTGGTCCAGGACTGTTTTAGGGACTAGGATCCAACAGTGAATAAAGCAGACAACATTCCCTGCCCTTGTAGACTTATATTCTCTCTCACACAGTAAAATGCCTGAATGTAATCAACAAGCTAACATATTAGATTGCAAAATATTTTTAAATTTATGTTTTTGTATTTAGTTATTTAATAAATGGTGGTAATATATTTATTTTAAAATTTTTAAAAAGATTTTATTTATTTATTCGACAGAGAGAGACACAGTGAGACAGGGAACACAAAGCAGGGGGAGTGGGAGAGGGAGAAGCAGGCTTCCTGCTGAGCAGGGAGCCGATGCGGGGCTCGATCCCAGGACCCAGGGTGCAAGCACAAGCGAGTAGGAGCGTGGGGGGTAGGGGCAGAGGGAGAGGGAGAGAGAGAATCTTAAGCAGACTCTACACCCAGCACAGAGCCAAACACAGGGCTCGATCACGACGCCCCAGGAAATACTCAGACTTTTCAAAGATTGATTCATATGAGGTGTGAGCTCACACTGACACCTGGAAAATCCAAATGCCACCTTGATATTCTGGCTGGAATGGAAATTGCTTAGGACAAGTGATAAAAGGAGCTTTGGCATGAGTCTTTTGTATACCTTTTGATTATTTTTTCAGTTCTTTACCATATATGTGGGATAAATATTCTTAGCGCCTGGGAGAGCCTTCATATTGGTTCTCTGACCCATGAAGTAAGGGACAAGTGGAAGGCCTTGAAACTATCTGGACCCTGTCAAGATAGAAAATCAAAGACAAATACTATATTCCTGGTTGACTGTCACCATGAAAGATTTGAAACATGCAAGAGGTATATATTCCCATTCAATTTATCCTTTGTCCTCTGCAAAGACCAGAACGACACTTTCAATTCAGGCTGTGGCAGACTAGCTTGTACAGACTAGCCCTGGAGCTAAACAATTAGGAAAGATGGTTAAATAGTTTCAAAAATCAATTTAAAACAATTAGATGACATGGCAATGAAGACTTAAGAGACTGTAAAGAAGGTAAGCTTAGAAGTGGGCCTCACATTTGGCATAGCTTTTTGCTTTGAGGCATTTACCGATTAGTAAGCAGTGGTCTAGAGGTTGAGGAGCTGAGCAACAGAGAAGCCAAGAGAAAAGCTGTGGCTGAGGGACCATGGGTAAAGCAGAGTTTTAGGCAGTTTCATGGGTATGGAGGAACAAAAATTGGAGTTCAGGGCCCAGGAAGTAGGAGAGGTTTCTGTAAATACTTCCAGGCTTTCCACTGGGACCCCTGAAGAATTATACTTTAAGAACTAACTGAAGTAGACCGGTCCTTTAAAACCAAAACCCATCTTTCTTTTTTAGCTGTATCTCAGACTAAATTGAGATGACCTGTTCTTACTGTAATTGCTTGCTAGAAGTGCATCATTTCTGGAGGAAGATACCATCATCTTGTGTAAGACAATGACTGTATAATTCCTTCTTGCATTTCAGAACTTCCTTCTGAGATGGTTTTTCTCGCACAACTACAATTTATCAAAGTTCTTTTAGTGAGAGTTTATTGGTAATACATTCTCTCGGTTTTTATTCCTCCTAAGGTATTCTAGCTGATTTTAAAATGAGCAAAAGACATGAACAGATATTCTGCCAAAGAAGATATATACATATACATATATATATATAGTAAATAAGCATATGAAAAGATGCTCAATATCATGTATCATTGTGGAATTGTAAAGAAAAATGAGATATCACTATGCACCTATTAGAATGGCCAAAATCCAAAACACTGATAACACCAAATGCTGGCAAGAATGTGGAGGAATAGGAACTCTCATTCACTGCTGGTGGGAATCCAAAGTGGTACAGCCACTTTGGAAGTTTCTAATAAAAACTAATCATATTTTTACCAGACAATCCAACAATCATTCTCTTTGGTATTTACACAAAAGAGTTGAAAATATATACACACAAAAATCTGCACATAGATGTCTATAGCAGCTTTCTTTTCTTTTTTTAAAAGATTTTATTTATTTATTTGAGAGAGGGAGAGTGGGAGAGAGAGAGAGAGTACAAGCAGGGTGAGGGGCAGAGGGAGAAGCAGACTCCCCACTGAGCAGGGAGCCTGACATGGGGCTTGATCCCCGGACTCCGGGATCATGACCCAAGTCGAAGGCAGACACTTAACCAACTGAGTCACCCAGGTGCCCCTATAGCAGCTTTATTTATAACTGCCCAAACCTGGAAACAACCAAGATATCCTTCAGTAAGTGAACTGATAAATAAATTGTGGTACATACAGATGATGGAATATTATTCAGCATTAAAAAGAAATGAGCAATCAAACCATGAAAAGACACAGAAGAACCTTAAATGGATATTACCAAGTGTAAGAAGCCAATCTGAAAGGGGTTGTAAGATTCCAATGCTATGATATTTGGAAAAGGCAAAACTACAGAAACAGTAAAAATATTAGTGGTTGCCAGGAGTTAAAGAGGAGGGAGGGATGAAGAAAGTGCAGCACAGAGGATTTTTAGGGCAGTTAAACTCTTCTGTATGATACCATAAACGCAGATACATGTCATTTACATTTATCAAAACCCATAGAAGGTACAACACCAAGAATGAACCCTAATGTAAACTATGGACTTTGGGTGATAACGACGTGTCAGTGTAGGTTTGAATCTCAGCTGTATCGCCTATTAGCTGTGTGACCTTGGCCGGTAACTTAAACTCTCTGAGGCTTTGATTTCATGTCATAAAGAAGGAATACTACTGTCTTTCATGGGCTTGTGATGACAATTAGTTGAGATAGTGACATAAAATGTCTAGGAAAGTCTAACCCATTTGAAGAGATCAGTAAACAGTAGTTTGCTTGCCTCCTTTGGCATAACACTGGAACATTGTGAACATTTATTGAGGGCCTATTGTGTTAAATACTAGTGCTACTCTCCAGTATTTCTTTCTTAAAAAAAAAAAGATTCATTTATTTATTTGAAAGAGAGAGCACATGCGTCTAGAGTAGGGGGATGGGCAAAGGGAGAGGGAGAAAAACTTCAAGCAGACTCCCCACTGAGTGCAGAGCCAGTCCTGGGGATTGATCTCACAACCCTGAACTGAAACCAAGTGTCAGACACTTAACTGACTGAGCCACCCAATCGCCCTGCTCCACTATTTCTGACGTTTCTCTTTTTCTGGGCACATGGGAGAACTGTATTTTCCTTGCCTCTTGAAGTTACTGGTGGCAGCGTGACTTACACTAACAATGTGGTGTGAAGTACTTAAGAACTGATGTGTGATTCTCCTTGTTCCCTGCCAAGGGAATTGCAAAAAGCAGTTTTGATATGGAGTCACCATAAGATGGAAGTATTCTGGAATACCGAGCCAACCCACAGAGGACAATTGCTCTGAAAGGTTGCCCAGAGCCACACCCAGAGAAGACTTTGTGTAATTTAGAAACAAACCTCTGTTGTGTGCTGCCCCTGGGATTCAGGGATGATTTGTTACTGCAGCACCACCTAGAGATTCTGACTGATACATACACAGAGATGTATCAGATGGATCTGACAATGTTGCAGCGTAAAAACAAGAGCTCTGACAGAGGAATGTTCGAAGTCATGCAGGGCTCTGAGAAGGAGCAACTAATCCTGCTGGGGTAGGCAGGGAAAGAGAGAGGAGGCAGCATTTGAGCTGGACTGTGAGAGCCAAGAGAGAGGGATGAATGAAGACAGGAAAGTTACACTTTCCCTGCTTGGGAAACGATGGATGTAGAGAGGCAGTGTGAGCAGAGGCACAGAGGTGTGAACATTCGTGGGACTATTCTGGGAAGAACAAGACTAACATTCCCTACGGAATGTTTTCCACATGGAACATTTCTTCATAGAATGTGTGTCCTTCAACACAATGCTTTTCTACCAATATCTATGTAGGAAAAATATTATACTTATGTCCCCCAAAGTCGATGCATTTTTGAGTGGAGTGGTGGTGGGGAGCTCAACAGAGAAAGTCTTTACTTTCTTTCCACATATAATTGGCAGCATATCAAGGTTCACAGGAGATAGCTGGAAAGGCTCTGAAGGTCAACCCGGGAGACATGTCGTGTGTTATATAAACAAAGCAGCCATATTAGTGATGTCGTGGTCAGGAAGTAGCGTTTTAAATATTTTACCACCATGGGGTGCCTGGGTGGCTCAGTCTGTTAAGCGTCTGCCTTCGGCTCAGGTCATGATCCCAGGGTCCTGGGATCAAGCCCCCGTTGGGCTCCCTGCTCAGCGGAGAGCCTGCTTCTCCCTCTCCCTCTGCTGCTCCCCCTGCTTGTGCTCTCTCTCTCTGCCAAGTAAGTAAATAAAATCTAAAAAATAAAAATAAAAAAATAAAAAAACTACACACAAAAAAACCCAAGAATATAGATTTCTGAGCCCCACCCTGGATCTACGTCTGGCTCTGTGCTCAGTGTGGAATCTGCTGGAGATTCTCTCCCTCCCCCTCTGTTCCTCCTCCCTTTCCCCTGTCACACATGCACGTGCCTGCTCTCTGTCTTAAATAAATAAATAAATAAATAAATAAATAAATAAATAAGTTTTTAAAAAGAGTAAAGTCTGAGTATGTCCTTTACCAGTGCATGGTTATTCTGATGAATGGTTCTAGGTCTCTTTGGTAAAGGATTGAAGAAAGAAAGTTTACTCCATGAAGTAGGATTGTAGGGTCCCTCCCATTTAATGAATGCATACTGAGATCTGGGAAATGGATGAAGGGTCTGATTTTCCATTGTGGTGGCTCTTGCACGCCTCAACCCATAAGCTCTTGATTGTATCTAACTACCTATATATTGAATAGCATGCTGATTGATCATCCATCTCTCTTGCCTCTTGAAGTGCTTTACTGTATTAGCCACCACTATAAATCCCAGGGTCAAAGGGACCTTACATAGCCTGACTGCTCATTGCAGTAATTATGACCACTTTGTTTCTGATGGTTAAGTGCTTCCAACCTGGCCTCTGCCATTCTAGGGATTCCATCTTGCCCAGTGATATTAGGGAGCCCATGTCAATGGTAACATCCCCCACCTTCAACCCAGCTTATGGAGAACTTCTACTACCAAGCTTTGCAACGATGCCTGTTTCTCCTCACTAGTGCATCTTGTGCTGGGTTAGTGAAAGGAGTGTTCTCTGTGCCCTCCAGAGAACATAGTCAGATAGTGGGTACTCAGACCATACACAATACATCTATCTAGCATTCCTACTTCCTGAGCTATCTGCCCTCTTCTTCAACACTATGGAAAGAATGTTCTGGCATCTCCATTTCATATTCTGTAGACCACCACCAAGTCAGGCTTCAAAGAGCCATTCCAGTAAACTGTTAGGATCCGCTCTGGGTGTTCTTGCCAAACATTAAATGCTGCATCACAGTGAGTAGCCGCCCCCCCC